>NW_027511528.1:0-24301 GCF_048772815.1 Callospermophilus lateralis | reverse complement strand
GTAGCCCTAGGCACAGACTGTAGAAAGAACTTTTCATTGAGAGGGGTTGCCAAGCTTCTAAGAAATTAACGAGTTTCCGAAATACCAGCAAATATTTTTTCACCCAATCTTGAAAATACTTGGAGGTAATAATCAGTACACAAGTCCCACTTGGCACACCAAATTTTGTTCTTCTAGGGTGAAGCGTTCGTCGACAGTAGCAGTTTTTATATTTAGGTTTCTCTCTGTTCTCACATATATAGATAGATGAATTTGGAACACTAAATCCAACATGGTTTGTAGTAGCTCTTTGAAACTTGACAAAATAAGGAGTTCTCAGTTTTGTCTCTATGGTTTGTTTCCTCCTTCAAGAAGCCCTAGGAACTGACTGTGGAAAAGCACTTTCATTGTGATGGGTTGCCAAGCTTCTAAGAAATTTCGAGTTTCCGAAATACCAGCAAATATTTTTCACCCAAACTTGATGATACTTGGTGGTAATGATCAGTTACACAAATCCCACTTGGCTCACGAAATTTTGTTTTTCTAGTTCGAAGCTTTCGTCTACTGTAGCAGTTTTTATATTTAGGTTTACCTCTGTTCTCTCCTATATAGATAGATGAATTTGGAACTCTAAATTCAACATGGTTTGTAGTAGCTCTTTGTAACTTGACAAAAAAAGGAGTTCTCAGTTTTTTCTCTATGGTTTGTTTCCTCTTCAAGTAGCCCTAGGAACTGACTGTGGAAAAGCACTTTCATTGAGATGGGTTGCCAAGCTTCTAAGAAATTTCGAGTTTCCGAAATACCAGCAAATATTTTTCACCCAAACTTGATGATACTTGGTGGTAATGATCAGTACACAAATCCCACTTGGCTCACCAAATTTTGTTCTTCTAGGATGAAGCATTCGTCTACAGTAGCAGTTTTTATATTTAGGTTTCCCAATGTTCTCTCCTATATAGATAGATGAATTTGGAACTCTAAATCCTACATGGTTTGCAGTAGCTCTCTGAAACTTGACAAAATAAAGGAGTTCTCAGTTTTGTCTCTATGATTTGTTTCCTCTTCAAGTAGCCCTAGGCACAGACTGTGGAAAAGCACTTTCATTGAGAGGGGTTGCCAAGCTTCTAAGAAATTATGAGTTTCCGAAATACCAGCAAATATTTTTTAACCCAATCTTGATGATACTTGGTGGTAATGATCAGTACACAAATCCCACTTGGCTCACCAAATTATGTTCTTCTAGTTTGAAACGTTCCTCTACAGTAGCAGTTTTTATATTTAGGTTTCTCTCTGTTCTCTCCTATATAGATAGATGAATTTTGAACTCTAAATCCAACATGGTTTGTACTAGCTCTTTGAACCTTGACAAAATAAAGGAGTTCTCAGTTTTTGTCTCTATGGTTTGTTACAAAATAAAGGAGTTCTCAGTTTTGTCTCTATGGTTTGTTTCCTCTTCAAGTAGCCCTAGGCACAGACTGTGGAAAAGCACTTTCATTGAGATGGGTTGCCAAGCTTCTAAGAATTAACGAGTTTAGGATATACCAGCAAATATTTTTTCACCCAATCTTGATGATACTTGGTGGTAATGATCAGTACACAAATCGCACTTGGCACACCATATTTTGTTCTTCTAGGTTGAAGCTTTCGTCTACAGTAGCAGTTTTTATATTTAGGTTTCTCTCTGTTCTCTCCTATATAGATAGATGAATTTGGACTCTAAATCCAACATGGTTTGTACTAGCTCTTTGAAACTTGACAAAATAAAGGAGTTCTCAGATTTTGTCTCTATGGTTTGTTTCCTCTTCAAGTAGCCCTAGGCACAGACTGTGGAAAAGCATTTTCATTGAGATGGGTTGCCAAGCTTCTAAGAAATAACGAGTTTCCGAAATACAAGCAATTATTTTTTCACCCAATCTTGATGATACTTGGTGGTAATGATCAGTACACAAATCCCACTTGGCTCACCAAATTATGTTCTTCTAGGTTGAAGCGTTCTTCTACAGTAGCAGTTTTTATATTTAGGTTTCCCTCTGTTCTCTCCTATATAGATAGATGAATTTGGAACTCTAAATCCAACATGGTTTGTAGTAGCTCTTTGAAACTTGACAAAATAAAGGAGTTCTCAGTTTTGTCTCTATGATTTGTTTCCTCTTCAAGTAGCCCTAGGCACAGACTGTGGAAAAGCACTTTCATTGAGAGGGGTTGCCAAGCTTCTAAGAAATTATGAGTTTCCGAAATACCAGCAAATATTTTTTTACCCAATCTTGATGATACTTGGTGGTAATGATCAGTACACAAATCCCACTTGGCTCACCAAATTTTGTTCTTCTAGTTTGAAACGTTTCTCTACAGTAGCAGTTTTTATATTTAGGTTTCTCTCTGTTCTCTCCTATATAGATAGATGAATTTTGAACTCTAAATCCAACATGGTTTGTAATAGCTCTTTGAACCTTGACAAAATAAAGGAGTTCTCAGTTTTGTCTCTATGGTTTGTTTCCTCTTCAAGTAGCCCTAGGCACAGACTGTGGAAAAGCACTTTCATTGAGATGGGTTGCCAAGCTTCTAAGAATTAACGAGTTTAGGATATACCAGCAAATATTTTTTCACCCAATCTTGATGATCCTTGGTGGTAATGATCAGTACACAAATCCCACTTGGCACACCATATTTTGTTCTTCTAGGTTGAAGCTTTCGTCTACAGTAGCAGTTTTGATATTTAGGTTTCCCTCTGTTCTCTCCTATATAGATAGATGAATTTGGAACTCTAAATTCAACATGGTTTGTAGTAGCACTTTGAAACTTGACAAAATAAAGGAGTTCTCAGTTTTGTCTCTATGGTTTGTTTCCTCTTCAAGTAGCCCTAGGCACAGACTGTAGAAAGAACTTTCATTGAGAGGGGTTGCCAAGCTTCTAAGAAATAACGAGTTTCCGAAATACCAGCAAATATTTTTTCACCCAATCTTGAAAATACTTGGAGGTAATAATCAGTACACAAGTCCCACTTGGCACACCAAATTTTGTTCTTCTAGGGTGAAGCGTTCGTCGACAGTAGCAGTTTTTATATTTAGGTTTCTCTCTGTTCTCACATATATAGATAGATGAATTTGGAACACTAAATCCAACATGGTTTGTAGTAGCTCTTTGAAACTTGACAAAATAAAGGAGTTCTCAGTTTTGTCTCTATGGTTTGTTTCCTCTTCAAGAAGCCCTAGGAACTGACTGTGGAAAAGCACTTTCATTGTGATGGGTTGCCAAGCTTCTAAGAAATTTCGAGTTTCCGAAATACCAGCAAATATTTTTTCACCCAAACTTGATGATACTTGGTGGTAATGATCAGTACACAAATCCCACTTGGCTCACCAAATTTTGTTCTTCTAGGATGAAGCATTCGTCTACAGTAGCAGTTTTTATATTTAGGTTTCCCTCTGTTCTCTACTATATAGATAGATGAATTTGGAACTCTAAATCCCACATGGTTTGTAGTAGCTCTCTGAAACTTGACAAAATAAAGGAGTCCTCAGTTTTGTCTCTATGATTTGTTTCCTCTTCAAGTAGCCCTAGGCACAGACTGTGGAAAAGCACTTTCATTGAGAGGGGTTGCCAAGCTTCTAAGAAATTACGAGTTTCCGAAATACCAGCAAATATTTTTTCACCCAATCTTGATGATACTTGGTGGTAATGATCAGTACACAAATCCCACTTGGCTCACCAAATTTTGTTCTTTAGGTTGAAGCGTTCGTCTACAGTAGCAGTTTTTATATTTAGGTTTCCCTCTGTTCTCTCCTATATAGATAGATGAATTTGGAACTCTAAATCCAACATGGTTTGTAGTAGCTCTTTGAAACTTGACAAAATAAAGGAGTTCTCAGATTTGTCTCTATGGTTTGTTTCCTCTTCAAGTAGCCCTAGGCACAGACTGTGGAAAAGCATTTTCATTGAGAGGGGTTGCCAAGCTTCTAAGAAATAACGAGTTTCCGAAATACCAGCAAATATTTTTTCACCCAATCTTGATGATACTTGGTGGTAATGATCAGTACACAAATCCCACTTGGCTCACGAAATTTTCTTTTTTTTGTTCGAAGCTTTCGTCTACTGTAGCAGTTTTATATTTAGGTTTCCCTCTGTTCTCTCCTATATAGATAGATGAATTTGGAACTCTAAATTCAACATGGTTTGTAGTAGCTCTTTGAAACTTGACAAAATAAAGGAGTTCTCAGTTTTGTCTCTATGGTTTTTTTCCTCTTCAAGTAGCCCTAGGAACTGACTGTCGAAAAGCATTTTCATTAAGATGGGTTGCCAAGCTTCTAAGAAATTTCGAGTTTCCGAAATACCAGCAAATATTTTTTCACCCAAACTTGATGATACTTGGTGGTAATGATCAGTACACAAATCCCACTTGGCTCACAAAATTTTGTTCTTCTAGGATGAAGCATTCGTCTACAGTAGCAGTTTTTATATTTAGGTTTCCCTCTGTTCTCTCCTATATAGATAGATAAATTTGGAACTCTAAATCCCATATGGTTTGTAGTAGCTCTCTGAAACTTGACAAAATTAAGGAGTTCTCAGTTTTGTCTCTATGATTTGTTTCCTCTTCAAGTAGCCCTAGGAACAAACTGTGGAAAAGCACTTTCATTCAGAGGGGTTGCCAAGCTTCTAAGAAATTACGAGTTTCCGAAATACCAGAAAATATTTTTTAACCCAATCTTGATGATACTTGGTGGTAATGATCAGTACACAAATCCCACTTGGCTCACCAAATTTTGTTCTTCTAGGTTGAAGCGTTCGTCTACAGTAGCAGTTTTTATATTTAGGTTTCCCTCTGTTCTCTCCTATATAGATAGATGAATTTGGAACTCTAAGTCCAACATGGTTTGTAGTAGCTCTTTGAAACTTCACAAAATAAAGGAGTTCTCAGATTTGTCTCTATGGTTTGTTTCCTCTTCAAGTAGCCCTAGGCACAGACTGTGGAAAAGCACTTTCATTGAGAGTAGTTGCCAAGCTTCTAAGAAATAACGAGTTTCCGAAATACCACCAAATATTTTTTCACCCAATCTTGATGATACTTGGTGGTAATGATCAGTACACAAATCCCACTTGGCTCACGAAATTTTGTTTTTCTAGTTCGAAGCTTTCGTCTACTGTAGCAGTTTTTATATTTAGGTTTACCTCTGTTCTCTCCTATATAGATAGATGAATTTGGACTCTAAATCCAACATGGTTTGTAGTAGCTCTTTGAAACTTGACAAAATAAAGGAGTTCTCAAATTTTGTCTCTATGGTTTGTTTCCTCTTCAAGTAGCCCTAGGCACAGACTGTGGAAAAGCATTTTCATTGAGAGGGGTTGCCAAGCTTCTAAGAAATAACGAGTTTCCGAAATACCAGCAAATATTTTTTCACCCAAACTTGATGATACTTGGTGGTAATGATCAGTACACAAATCCCACTTGGCTCACCAAATTTTGTTCTTCTAGGATGAAGCATTCGTCTACAGTAGCAGTTTTTATATTTAGGTTTCCCAATGTTCTCTCCTATATAGATAGATGAATTTGGAACTCTAAATCCTACATGGTTTGCAGTAGCTCTCTGAAACTTGACAAAATAAAGGAGTTCTCAGTTTTGTCTCTATGATTTGTTTCCTCTTCAAGTAGCCCTAGGCACAGACTGTGGAAAAGCACTTTCATTGAGAGGGGTTGCCAAGCTTCTAAGAAATTATGAGTTTCCGAAATACCAGCAAATATTTTTTAACCCAATCTTGATGATACTTGGTGGTAATGATCAGTACACAAATCCCACTTGGCTCACCAAATTTTGTTCTTCTAGTTTGAAACGTTCCTCTACAGTAGCAGTTTTTATATTTAGGTTTCTCTCTGTTCTCTCCTATATAGATAGATGAATTTTGAACTCTAAATCCAACATGGTTTGTACTAGCTCTTTGAACCTTGACAAAATAAAGGAGTTCTCAGTTTTGTCTCTATGGTTTGTTTCCTCTTCAAGTAGCCCTAGGCACAGACTGTGGAAAAGCACTTTCATTGAGATGGGTTGCCAAGCTTCTAAGAATTAACGAGTTTAGGATATACCAGCAAATATTTTTTCACCCAATCTTGATGATACTTGGTGGTAATGATCAGTACACAAATCGCACTTGGCACACCATATTTTGTTCTTCTAGGTTGAAGCTTTCGTCTACAGTAGCAGTTTTTATATTTAGGTTTCTCTCTGTTCTCTCCTATATAGATAGATGAATTTGGACTCTAAATCCAACATGGTTTGTACTAGCTCTTTGAAACTTGACAAAATAAAGGAGTTCTCAGATTTTGTCTCTATGGTTTGTTTCCTCTTCAAGTAGCCCTAGGCACAGACTGTGGAAAAGCATTTTCATTGAGATGGGTTGCCAAGCTTCTAAGAAATAACGAGTTTCCGAAATACAAGCAATTATTTTTTCACCCAACCTTGATGATACTTGGTGGTAATGATCAGTACACAAATCCCACTTGGCTCACCAAATTATGTTCTTCTAGGTTGAAGCGTTCTTCTACAGTAGCAGTTTTTATATTTAGGTTTCCCTCTGTTCTCTCCTATATAGATAGATGAATTTGCAACTCTAAATCCAACATGGTTTGTAGTAGCTCTTTGAAACTTGACAAAATAAAGGAGTTCTCAGTTTTGTCTCTATGATTTGTTTCCTCTTCAAGTAGCCCTAGGCACCGACTGTGGAAAAGCACTTTCATTGAGATGGGTTGCCAAGCTTCTAAGTATTAACGAGTTTAGGATATACCAGCAAATATTTTTTCACCCAATCTTGATGATACTTGGTGGTAATGATCAGTACACAAATCCCACTTGGCACACCATATTTTGTTCTTCTAGGTTGAAGCTTTCGTCTACAGTAGCAGTTTTGATATTTAGGTTTCCCTCTGTTCTCTCCTATATAGATAGATGAATTTGGAACTCTAAATTCAACATGGTTTGTAGTAGCACTTTGAAACTTGACAAAATAAAGGAGTTCTCAGTTTTGTCTTTATGGTTTGTTTCCTCTTCAAGTAGCCCTAGGCACAGACTGTAGAAAGAACTTTCATTGAGAGGGGTTGCCAAGCTTCTAAGAAATAACGAGTTTCCGAAATACCAGCAAATATTTTTTCACCCAATCTTGAAAATACTTGGAGGTAATAATCAGTACACAAGTCCCACTTGGCACACCAAATTTTGTTCTTCTAGGGTGAAGCGTTCGTCGACAGTAGCAGTTTTTATATTTAGGTTTCTCTCTGTTCTCACATATATAGATAGATGAATTTGGAACACTAAATCCAACATGGTTTGTAGTAGCTCTTTGAAACTTGACAAAATAAAGGAGTTCTCAGTTTTGTCTCTATGGTTTGTTTCCTCTTCAAGAAGCCCTAGGAACTGACTGTGGAAAAGCACTTTCATTGTGATGGGTTGCCAAGCTTCTAAGAAATTTCGAGTTTCCGAAATACCAGCAAATATTTTTTCACCCAAACTTGATGATACTTGGTGGTAATGATCAGTACACAAATCCCACTTGGCTCACCAAATTTTGTTCTTCTAGGATGAAGCATTCGTCTACAGTAGCAGTTTTTATATTTAGGTTTCCCTCTGTTCTCTACTATATAGATAGATGAATTTGGAACTCTAAATCCCACATGGTTTGTAGTAGCTCTCTGAAACTTGACAAAATAAAGGAGTCCTCAGTTTTGTCTCTATGATTTGTTTCCTCTTCAAGTAGCCCTAGGCACAGACTGTGGAAAAGCACTTTCATTGAGAGGGGTTGCCAAGCTTCTAAGAAATTACGAGTTTCCGAAATACCAGCAAATATTTTTTCACCCAATCTTGATGATACTTGGTGGTAATGATCAGTACACAAATCCCACTTGGCTCACCAAATTTTGTTCTTTAGGTTGAAGCGTTCGTCTACAGTAGCAGTTTTTATATTTAGGTTTCCCTCTGTTCTCTCCTATATAGATAGATGAATTTGGAACTCTAAATCCAACATGGTTTGTAGTAGCTCTTTGAAACTTGACAAAATAAAGGAGTTCTCAGATTTGTCTCTATGGTTTGTTTCCTCTTCAAGTAGCCCTAGGCACAGACTGTGGAAAAGCATTTTCATTGAGAGGGGTTGCCAAGCTTCTAAGAAATAACGAGTTTCCGAAATACCAGCAAATATTTTTTCACCCAATCTTGATGATACTTGGTGGTAATGATCAGTACACAAATCCCACTTGGCTCACGAAATTTTCTTTTTTTTGTTCGAAGCTTTCGTCTACTGTAGCAGTTTTATATTTAGGTTTCCCTCTGTTCTCTCCTATATAGATAGATGAATTTGGAACTCTAAATTCAACATGGTTTGTAGTAGCTCTTTGAAACTTGACAAAATAAAGGAGTTCTCAGTTTTGTCTCTATGGTTTTTTTCCTCTTCAAGTAGCCCTAGGAACTGACTGTCGAAAAGCATTTTCATTAAGATGGGTTGCCAAGCTTCTAAGAAATTTCGAGTTTCCGAAATACCAGCAAATATTTTTTCACCCAAACTTGATGATACTTGGTGGTAATGATCAGTACACAAATCCCACTTGGCTCACAAAATTTTGTTCTTCTAGGATGAATCATTCGTCTACAGTAGCAGTTTTTATATTTAGGTTTCCCTCTGTTCTCTCCTATATAGATAGATAAATTTGGAACTCTAAATCCCATATGGTTTGTAGGAGCTCTCTGAAACTTGACAAAATAAAGGAGTTCTCAGTTTTGTCTCTATGATTTGTTTCCTCTTCACGTAGCCCTAGGAACAAACTGTGGAAAAGCACTTTCATTCAGAGGGGTTGCCAAGCTTCTAAGAAATTACGAGTTTCCGAAATACCAGAAAATATTTTTTAACCCAATCTTGATGATACTTGGTGGTAATGATCAGTACACAAATCCCACTTGGCTCACCAAATTTTGTTCTTCTAGGTTGAAGCGTTCGTCTACAGTAGCAGTTTTTATATTTAGGTTTCCCTCTGTTCTCTCCTATATAGATAGATGAATTTGGAACTCTAAGTCCAACATGGTTTGTAGTAGCTCTTTGAAACTTCACAAAATAAAGGAGTTCTCAGATTTGTCTCTATGGTTTGTTTCCTCTTCAAGTAGCCCTAGGCACAGACTGTGGAAAAGCACTTTCATTGAGAGTAGTTGCCAAGCTTCTAAGAAATAACGAGTTTCCGAAATACCACCAAATATTTTTTCACCCAATCTTGATGATACTTGGTGGTAATGATCAGTACACATATCCCACTTGGCTCACGAAATTTTGTTTTTCTAGTTCGAAGCTTTCGTCTACACTAGCAGTTTTTATATTTAGGTTTACCTCTGTTCTCTCCTATATAGATAGATGAATTTGGACTCTAAATCCAACATGGTTTGTAGTAGCTCTTTGAAACTTGACAAAATAAAGGAGTTCTCAGATTTTGTCTCTATGGTTTGTTTCCTCTTCAAGTAGCCCTAGGCACAGACTGTGGAAAAGCATTTTCATTGAGATGGGTTGCCAAGCTTCTAAGAAATAACGAGTTTCCGAAATACAAGCAATTATTTTTTCACCCAATCTTGATGATACTTGGTGGTAATGATCAGTACACAAATCCCACTTGGCTCACCAAATTATGTTCTTCTAGGTTGAAGCGTTCTTCTACAGTAGCAGTTTTTATATTTAGGTTTCCCTCTGTTCTCTCCTATATAGATAGATGAATTTGGAACTCTAAATCCAACATGGTTTGTAGTAGCTCTTTGAAACTTGACAAAATAAAGGAGTTCTCAGTTTTGTCTCTATGATTTGTTTCCTCTTCAAGTAGCCCTAGGCACAGACTGTAGAAAAGCACTTTCATTGAGAGGGGTTGCCAAGCTTCTAAGAAATTATGAGTTTCCGAAATACCAGCAAATATTCTTTAACCCAATCTTGATGATACTTGGTGGTAATGATCAGTACACAAATCCCACTTGGCTCACCAAATTTTGTTCTTCTAGTTTGAAACGTTCCTCTACAGTAGCAGTTTTTATATTTAGGTTTCTCTCTGTTCTCTCCTATATAGATAGATGAATTTTGAACTCTAAATCCAACATGGTTTGTACTAGCTCTTTGAACCTTGACAAAATAAAGGAGTTCTCAGTTTTGTCTCTATGGTTTGTTTCCTCTTCAAGTAGCCCTAGGCACAGACTGTGGAAAAGCACTTTCATTGAGATGGGTTGCCAAGCTTCTAAGAATTAACGAGTTTAGGATATACCAGCAAATATTTTTTCACCCAATCTTGATGATACTTGGTGGTAATGATCAGTACACAAATCCCACTTGGCACACCATATTTTGTTCTTCTAGGTTGAAGCTTTCGTCTACAGTAGCAGTTTTGATATTTAGGTTTCCCTCTGTTCTCTCCTATATAGATAGATGAATTTGGAACTCTAAATTCAACATGGTTTGTAGTAGCACTTTGAAACTTGACAAAATAAAGGAGTTCTCAGTTTTGTCTCTATGGTTTGTTTCCTCTTCAAGTAGCCCTAGGCACAGACTGTAGAAAGAACTTTCATTGAGAGGGGTTGCCAAGCTTCTAAGAAATAACGAGTTTCCGAAATACCAGCAAATATTTTTTCACCCAATCTTGAAAATACTTGGAGGTAATAATCAGTACACAAGTCCCACTTGGCACACCAAATTTTGTTCTTCTAGGGTGAAGCGTTCGTCGACAGTAGCAGTTTTTATATTTAGGTTTCTCTCTGTTCTCACATATGTAGATAGATGAATTTGGAACACTAAATCCAACATGGTTTGTAGTATCTCTTTGAAACTTGACAAAATAAAGAAGTTCTCAGATTTGTCTCTATGGTTTGTTTCCTCTTCAAGTAGCCCTAGGCACAGACTGTGGAAAAGCACTTTCATTGAGAGGGGTTGCCAAGCTTCTAAGAAATAACGAGTTTCCGAAGTACCAGCAAATATTTTTTCACTTAATCATGATGATACTTGGTGGTAATGATCAGTACACAAATCCCACTTGGCTCACCAAATTTTGTTCTTCTAGGTTGAAGCATTCGTCTACAGTAGCAGTTTTTATATTTAGGTTCCCCTCTGTTCTCTCCTATATAGATAGATGAATTTGGAACTCTAAATCCAGCATGGTTTGTAGTAGCTCTTTGAAACTTGACAAAATAAAGAACTTCTCTGTTTTGTCTCTATGGTTTGTTTTCTTTTCAAGTAGCCCTAGGAACAGACTGTGGAAAAGGACTTTCATTGAGATGGGTTGCCAAGCTTCTAAGAAATATCGAGTTTCCGAAATACCAGCAAATATTTTTTCAATTAAACTTGATGATACTTAGTGGTAATGATCAGTACAAAAATCCCACTTGGCTCACCAAATTTTCTTCTTCTAGTATGAAGCATTCGTCTTCAGTAGCAGTTTTTATATTTAGGTTTCCCTCTGTTCTCTCCTATATAGATAGGTGAATTTGGAACTCTATATCCAACATGGTTTGTAGTAGCTCTTTGAAACTTGACAAAATAAAGGAGTTCTCAGATTTGTCTCTATGGTTTGTTTCCTCTTCAAGTAGCCCTAGGCACAGACTGTGGAAAAGCACTTTCATTGAGAGGGGTTGCCAAGCTTCTAAGAAATAACGAGTTTCCGAAATACCAGCAAATATTTTTTCACCCAATCTTGATGATACTTGGTGGTAATGATCAGTACAAAAATCCCACTTGGCTCACCAAATTTTCTTCTTCTAGGTTGAAGCGTTCGTCTACAGTAGCAGTTTTTATATTTAGGATTCCCTCTGTTCTCTCATATATAGATAGATTAATTTGGAACTCTAAATCCAACATGGTTTGTAGTAGCTCTATGAAACTTGAAAAAATATAGGAGTTCTCAGATTTGTCTCTATGGTTTGTTTCCTCTTCAAATAGCCCTAGGCACAGACTGTGGAAAAGCACTTTCATTGAGATGGGTTGCCAAGCTTCTACGAAATAACGAGTTTCCGAAATACCAGCAAATATTTTTTCACCCAATCTTGATGATACTTGGTGGTAATGATCAGTACACAAATCCCACTTGGCTCACGAAATTTTCTTTTTTTTGTTCGAAGCTTTCGTCGCCTGTAGCAGTTTTATATTTAGGTTTCCCTCTGTTCTCTCCTATATAGATAGATGAATTTGGAACTCTAAATTCAACATGGTTTGTAGTAGCTCTTTGAAACTTGACAAAATAAAGGAGTTCTCAGTTTTGTCTCTATGGTTTGTTTCCTCTTCAAGAAGCCCTAGGAACTGACTGTGGAAAAGCACTTTCATTGTGATGGGTTGCCAAGCTTCTAAGAAATTTCGAGTTTCCGAAATACCAGCAAATATTTTTTCACCCAAACTTGATGATACTTGGTGGTAATGATCAGTACACAAATCCCACTTGGCTCACAAAATTTTGTTCTTCTAGGATGAAGCATTCGTCTACAGTAGCAGTTTTTATATTTAGGTTTCCCTCTGTTCTCTACTATATAGATAGATGAATTTGGAACTCTAAATCCCACATGGTTTGTAGTAGCTCTCTGAAACTTGACAAAATAAAGGAGTCCTCAGTTTTGTCTCTATGATTTGTTTCCTCTTCAAGTAGCCCTAGGCACAGACTGTGGAAAAGCACTTTCATTGAGAGGGGTTGCCAAGCTTCTAAGAAATTACGAGTTTCCGAAATACCAGCAAATATTTTTTCACCCAATCTTGATGATACTTGGTGGTAATGATCAGTACACAAATCCCACTTGGCTCACCAAATTTTGTTCTTTAGGTTGAAGCGTTCGTCTACAGTAGCAGTTTTTATATTTAGGTTTCCCTCTGTTCTCTCCTATATATATAGATGAATTTGGAACTCTAAATCCAACATGGTTTGTAGTAGCTCTTTGAAACTTGACAAAATAAAGGAGTTCTCAGATTTGTCTCTATGGTTTGTTTCCTCTTCAAGTAGCCCTAGGCACAGACTGTGGAAAAGCATTTTCATTGAGAGGGGTTGCCAAGCTTCTAAGAAATAACGAGTTTCCGAAATACCAGCAAATATTTTTTTACCCAATCTTGATGATCCTTGGTGGTAATGATCAGTACACAAATCCCACTTGGCTCACGAAATTTTCTTTTTTTTGTTCGAAGCTTTCGTCTACTGTAGCAGTTTTATATTTAGGTTTCCCTCTGTTCTCTCCTATATAGATAGATGAATTTGGAACTCTAAATTCAACATGGTTTGTAGTAGCTCTTTGAAACTTGACAAAATAAAGGAGTTCTCAGTTTTGTCTCTATGGTTTTTTTCCTCTTCAAGTAGCCCTAGGAACTGACTGTCGAAAAGCATTTTCATTAAGATGGGTTGCCAAGCTTCTAAGAAATTTCGAGTTTCCGAAATACCAGCAAATATTTTTTCACCCAAACTTGATGATACTTGGTGGTAATGATCAGTACACAAATCCCACTTGGCTCACAAAATTTTGTTCTTCTAGGATGAAGCAATCGTCTACAGTAGCAGTTTTTATATTTAGGTTTCCCTCTGTTCTCTCCTATATACATAGATAAATTTGGAACTCTAAATCCCATATGGTTTGTAGTAGCTCTCTGAAACTTGACAAAATAAAGGAGTTCTCAGTTTTGTCTCTATGATTTGTTTCCTCTTCAAGTAGCCCTAGGAACAAACTGTGGAAAAGCACTTTCATTCAGAGGGGTTGCCAAGCTTCTAAGAAATTACGAGTTTCTGAAATACCAGAAAATATTTTTTAACCCAATCTTGATGATACTTGGTGGTAATGATCAGTACACAAATCCCACTTGGCTCACCAAATTTTGTTCTTCTAGGTTGAAGCGTTCGTCTACAGTAGCAGTTTTTATATTTAGGTTTCCCTCTGTTCTCTCCTATATAGATAGATGAATTTGGAATTCTAAGTCCAACATGGTTTGTAGTATCTCTTTGAAACTTCACAAAATAAAGGAGTTCTCAGATTTGTCTCTATGGTTTGTTTCCTCTTCAAGTAGCCCTAGGCACAGACTGTGGAAAAGCACTTTCATTGAGAGTAGTTGCCAAGCTTCTAAGAAATAACGAGTTTCCGAAATACCACCAAATATTTTTTCACCCAATCTTGATGATACTTGGTGGTAATGATCAGTACACAAATCCCACTTGGCTCACGAAATTTTGTTTTTCTAGTTCGAAGCTTTCGTCTACTGTAGCAGTTTTTATATTTAGGTTTACCTCTGTTCTCTCCTATATAGATAGATGAATTTGGACTCTAAATCCAACATGGTTTGTAGTAGCTCTTTGAAACTTGACAAAATAAAGGAGTTCTCAGATTTTGTCTCTATGGTTTGTTTCCTCTTCAAGTAGCCCTAGGCACAGACTGTGGAAAAGCATTTTCATTGAGATGGGTTGCCAAGCTTCTAAGAAATAACGAGTTTCCGAAATACAAGCAATTATTTTTTCACCCAATCTTGATGATACTTGGTGGTAATGATCAGTACACAAATCCCACTTGGCTCACCAAATTATGTTCTTCTAGGTTGAAGCGTTCTTCTACAGTAGCAGTTTTTATATTTAGGTTTCCCTCTGTTCTCTCCTATATAGATAGATGAATTTGGAACTCTAAATCCAACATGGTTTGTAGTAGCTCTTTGAAACTTGACAAAATAAAGGAGTTCTCAGTTTTGTCTCTATGATTTGTTTCCTCTTCAAGTAGCCCTAGGCACAGACTGTGGAAAAGCACTTTCATTGAGAGGGGTTGCCAAGCTTCTAAGAAATTATGAGTTTCCGAAATAAAAGCAAATATTTTTTAACCCAATCTTGATGATACTTGGTGGTAATGATCAGTACACAAATCCCACTTGGCTCACCAAATTTTGTTCTTCTAGTTTGAAACGTTCCTCTACAGTAGCAGTTTTTATATTTAGGTTTCTCTCTGTTCTCTCCTATATAGATAGATGAATTTTGAACTCTAAATCCAACATGGTTTGTACTAGCTCTTTGAACCTTGACAAAATAAAGGAGTTCTCAGTTTTGTCTCTATGGTTTGTTTCCTCTTCAAGTAGCCCTAGGCACAGACTGTGGAAAAGTACTTTCATTGAGATGGGTTGCCAAGCTTCTAAGAATTAACGAGTTTAGGATATACCAGCAAATATTTTTTCACCCAATCTTGATGATACTTGGTGGTAATGATCAGTACACAAATCCCACTTGGCACACCATATTTTGTTCTTCTAGGTTGAAGCTTTCGTCTACAGTAGCAGTTTTTATATTTAGGTTTCCCTCTGTTCTCTCCTATATAGATAGATGAATTTGGAACTCTAAATTCAACATGGTTTGTAGTAGCACTTTGAAACATGAAAAAATAAAGGAGTTCTCAGTATTGTCTCTATGGTTTGTTTCCTCTTCAAGTAGCCCTAGGCACAGACTGTAGAAAGAACTTTCATTGAGAGGGGTTGCCAAGCTTCTAAGAAATAACGAGTTTCCGAAATACCAGCAAATATTTTTTCACCCAATCTTGAAAATACTTGGAGGTAATAATCAGTACACAAGTCCCACTTGGCACACCAAATTTTGTTCTTCTAGGGTGAAGCGTTCGTCGACAGTAGCAGTTTTTATATTTAGGTTTCTCTCTGTTCTCACATATATAGATAGATGAATTTGGAACACTAAATCCAACATGGTTTGTAGTATCTCTTTGAAACTTGACAAAATAAAGAAGTTCTCAGATTTGTCTCTATGGTTTGTTTCCTCTTCAAGTAGCCCTAGGCACAGACTGTGGAAAAGCACTTTCATTGAGAGGGGTTGCCAAGCTTCTAAGAAATAACGAGTTTCCGAAGTACCAGCAAATATTTTTTCACTTAATCATGATGATACTTGGTGGTAATGATCAGTACACAAATCCCACTTGGCTCACCAAATTTTGTTCTCCTAGGTTGAAGCATTCGTCTACAGTAGCAGTTTTTATATTTAGGTTCCCCTCTGTTCTCTCCTATATAGATAGATGAATTTGGAACTCTAAATCCAGCATGGTTTGTAGTAGCTCTTTGAAACTTGACAAAATAAAGAACTTCTCTGTTTTGTCTCTATGGTTTGTTTTCTTTTCAAGTAGCCCTAGGAACAGACTGTGGAAAAGCAATTTCATTGAGATGGGTTGCCAAGCTTCTAAGAAATATCGAGTTTCCGAAATACCAGCAAATATTTTTTCAATTAAACTTGATGATACTTAGTGGTAATGATCAGTACAAAAATCCCACTTGGCTCACCAAATTTTCTTCTTCTAGTATGAAGCATTCGTCTTCAGTAGCAGTTTTTATATTTAGGTTTCCCTCTGTTCTCTCCTATATAGATAGGTGAATTTGGAACTCTATATCCAACATGGTTTGTAGTAGCTCTTTGAAACTTGACAAAATAAAGGAGTTCTCAGATTTGTCTCTATGGTTTGTTTCCTCTTCAAGTAGCCCTAGGCACAGACTGTGGAAAAGCACTTTCATTGAGAGGGGTTGCCAAGCTTCTAAGAAATAACGAGTTTCCGAAATACCAGCAAATATTTTTTCACCCAATCTTGATGATACTTGGTGGTAATGATCAGTACAAAAATCCCACTTGGCTCACCAAATTTTCTTCTTCTAGGTTGAAGCGTTCGTCTACAGTAGCAGTTTTTATATTTAGGTTTCCCTCTGTTCTCTCATATATAGATAGATTAATTTGGAACTCTAAATCCAACATGGTTTGTAGTAGCTCTATGAAACTTGAAAAAATATAGGAGTTCTCAGATTTGTCTCTATGGTTTCTTTCCTCTTCAAATAGCCCTAGGCACAGACTGTGGAAAAGCACTTTCATTGAGATGGGTTGCCAAGCTTCTACGAAATAACGAGTTTCCGAAATACCAGCAAATATTTTTTCACCCAATCTTGATGATACTTGGTGGTAATGATCAGTACACAAATCCCACTTGGCTCACGAAATTTTCTTTTTTTTGTTCGAAGCTTTCGTCGCCTGTAGCAGTTTTATATTTAGGTTTCCCTCTGTTCTCTCCTATATAGATAGATGAATTTGGAACTCTAAATTCAACATGGTTTGTAGTAGCTCTTTGAAACTTGACAAAATAAAGGAGTTCTCAGTTTTGTCTCTATGGTTTGTTTCCTCTTCAAGAAGCCCTAGGAACTGACTGTGGAAAAGCACTTTCATTGTGATGGGTTGCCAAGCTTCTAAGAAATTTCGAGTTTCCGAAATACCAGCAAATATTTTTTCACCCAAACTTGATGATACTTGGTGGTAATGATCAGTACACAAATCCCACTTGGCTCACAAAATTTTGTTCTTCTAGGATGAAGCATTCGTCTACAGTAGCAGTTTTTATATTTAGGTTTCCCTCTGTTCTCTACTATATAGATAGATGAATTTGGAACTCTAAATCCCACATGGTTTGTAGTAGCTCTCTGAAACTTGACAAAATAAAGGAGTCCTCAGTTTTGTCTCTATGATTTGTTTCCTCTTCAAGTAGCCCTAGGCACAGACTGTGGAAAAGCACTTTCATTGAGAGGGGTTGCCAAGCTTCTAAGAAATTACGAGTTTCCGAAATACCAGCAAATATTTTTTCACCCAATCTTGATGATACTTGGTGGTAATGATCAGTACACAAATCCCACTTGGCTCACCAAATTTTGTTCTTTAGGTTGAAGCGTTCGTCTACAGTAGCAGTTTTTATATTTAGGTTTCCCTCTGTTCTCTCCTATATATATAGATGAATTTGGAACTCTAAATCCAACATGGTTTGTAGTAGCTCTTTGAAACTTGACAAAATAAAGGAGTTCTCAGATTTGTCTCTATGGTTTGTTTCCTCTTCAAGTAGCCCTAGGCACAGACTGTGGAAAAGCATTTTCATTGAGAGGGGTTGCCAAGCTTCTAAGAAATAACGAGTTTCCGAAATACCAGCAAATATTTTTTTACCCAATCTTGATGATCCTTGGTGGTAATGATCAGTACACAAATCCCACTTGGCTCACGAAATTTTCTTTTTTTTGTTCGAAGCTTTCGTCTACTGTAGCAGTTTTATATTTAGGTTTCCCTCTGTTCTCTCCTATATAGATAGATGAATTTGGAACTCTAAATTCAACATGGTTTGTAGTAGCTCTTTGAAACTTGACAAAATAAAGGAGTTCTCAGTTTTGTCTCTATGGTTTTTTTCCTCTTCAAGTAGCCCTAGGAACTGACTGTCGAAAAGCATTTTCATTAAGATGGGTTGCCAAGCTTCTAAGAAATTTCGAGTTTCCGAAATACCAGCAAATATTTTTTCACCCAAACTTGATGATACTTGGTGGTAATGATCAGTACACAAATCCCACTTGGCTCACAAAATTTTGTTCTTCTAGGATGAAGCAATCGTCTACAGTAGCAGTTTTTATATTTAGGTTTCCCTCTGTTCTCTCCTATATACATAGATAAATTTGGAACTCTAAATCCCATATGGTTTGTAGTAGCTCTCTGAAACTTGACAAAATAAAGGAGTTCTCAGTTTTGTCTCTATGATTTGTTTCCTCTTCAAGTAGCCCTAGGAACAAACTGTGGAAAAGCACTTTCATTCAGAGGGGTTGCCAAGCTTCTAAGAAATTACGAGTTTCTGAAATACCAGAAAATATTTTTTAACCCAATCTTGATGATACTTGGTGGTAATGATCAGTACACAAATCCCACTTGGCTCACCAAATTTTGTTCTTCTAGGTTGAAGCGTTCGTCTACAGTAGCAGTTTTTATATTTAGGTTTCCCTCTGTTCTCTCCTATATAGATAGATGAATTTGGAATTCTAAGTCCAACATGGTTTGTAGTATCTCTTTGAAACTTCACAAAATAAAGGAGTTCTCAGATTTGTCTCTATGGTTTGTTTCCTCTTCAAGTAGCCCTAGGCACAGACTGTGGAAAAGCACTTTCATTGAGAGTAGTTGCCAAGCTTCTAAGAAATAACGAGTTTCCGAAATACCACCAAATATTTTTTCACCCAATCTTGATGATACTTGGTGGTAATGATCAGTACACAAATCCCACTTGGCTCACGAAATTTTGTTTTTCTAGTTCGAAGCTTTCGTCTACTGTAGCAGTTTTTATATTTAGGTTTACCTCTGTTCTCTCCTATATAGATAGATGAATTTGGACTCTAAATCCAACATGGTTTGTAGTAGCTCTTTGAAACTTGACAAAATAAAGGAGTTCTCAGATTTTGTCTCTATGGTTTGTTTCCTCTTCAAGTAGCCCTAGGCACAGACTGTGGAAAAGCATTTTCATTGAGATGGGTTGCCAAGCTTCTAAGAAATAACGAGTTTCCGAAATACAAGCAATTATTTTTTCACCCAATCTTGATGATACTTGGTGGTAATGATCAGTACACAAATCCCACTTGGCTCACCAAATTATGTTCTTCTAGGTTGAAGCGTTCTTCTACAGTAGCAGTTTTTATATTTAGGTTTCCCTCTGTTCTCTCCTATATAGATAGATGAATTTGGAACTCTAAATCCAACATGGTTTGTAGTAGCTCTTTGAAACTTGACAAAATAAAGGAGTTCTCAGTTTTGTCTCTATGATTTGTTTCCTCTTCAAGTAGCCCTAGGCACAGACTGTGGAAAAGCACTTTCATTGAGAGGGGTTGCCAAGCTTCTAAGAAATTATGAGTTTCCGAAATAAAAGCAAATATTTTTTAACCCAATCTTGATGATACTTGGTGGTAATGATCAGTACACAAATCCCACTTGGCTCACCAAATTTTGTTCTTCTAGTTTGAAACGTTCCTCTACAGTAGCAGTTTTTATATTTAGGTTTCTCTCTGTTCTCTCCTATATAGATAGATGAATTTTGAACTCTAAATCCAACATGGTTTGTACTAGCTCTTTGAACCTTGACAAAATAAAGGAGTTCTCAGTTTTGTCTCTATGGTTTGTTTCCTCTTCAAGTAGCCCTAGGCACAGACTGTGGAAAAGTACTTTCATTGAGATGGGTTGCCAAGCTTCTAAGAATTAACGAGTTTAGGATATACCAGCAAATATTTTTTCACCCAATCTTGATGATACTTGGTGGTAATGATCAGTACACAAATCCCACTTGGCACACCATATTTTGTTCTTCTAGGTTGAAGCTTTCGTCTACAGTAGCAGTTTTTATATTTAGGTTTCCCTCTGTTCTCTCCTATATAGATAGATGAATTTGGAACTCTAAATTCAACATGGTTTGTAGTAGCACTTTGAAACATGAAAAAATAAAGGAGTTCTCAGTTTTGTCTCTATGGTTTGTTTCCTCTTCAAGTAGCCCTAGGCACAGACTGTAGAAAGAACTTTCATTGAGAGGGGTTGCCAAGCTTCTAAGAAATAACGAGTTTCCGAAATACCAGCAAATATTTTTTCACCCAATCTTGAAAATACTTGGAGGTAATAATCAGTACACAAGTCCCACTTGGCACACCAAATTTTGTTCTTCTAGGGTGAAGCGTTCGTCGACAGTAGCAGTTTTTATATTTAGGTTTCTCTCTGTTCTCACATATATAGATAGATGAATTTGGAACACTAAATCCAACATGGTTTGTAGTATCTCTTTGAAACTTGACAAAATAAAGAAGTTCTCAGATTTGTCTCTATGGTTTGTTTCCTCTTCAAGTAGCCCTAGGCACAGACTGTGGAAAAGCACTTTCATTGAGAGGGGTTGCCAAGCTTCTAAGAAATAACGAGTTTCCGAAGTACCAGCAAATATTTTTTCACTTAATCATGATGATACTTGGTGGTAATGATCAGTACACAAATCCCACTTGGCTCACCAAATTTTGTTCTCCTAGGTTGAAGCATTCGTCTACAGTAGCAGTTTTTATATTTAGGTTCCCCTCTGTTCTCTCCTATATAGATAGATGAATTTGGAACTCTAAATCCAGCATGGTTTGTAGTAGCTCTTTGAAACTTGACAAAATAAAGAACTTCTCTGTTTTGTCTCTATGGTTTGTTTTCTTTTCAAGTAGCCCTAGGAACAGACTGTGGAAAAGCAATTTCATTGAGATGGGTTGCCAAGCTTCTAAGAAATATCGAGTTTCCGAAATACCAGCAAATATTTTTTCAATTAAACTTGATGATACTTAGTGGTAATGATCAGTACAAAAATCCCACTTGGCTCACCAAATTTTCTTCTTCTAGTATGAAGCATTCGTCTTCAGTAGCAGTTTTTATATTTAGGTTTCCCTCTGTTCTCTCCTATATAGATAGGTGAATTTGGAACTCTATATCCAACATGGTTTGTAGTAGCTCTTTGAAACTTGACAAAATAAAGGAGTTCTCAGATTTGTCTCTATGGTTTGTTTCCTCTTCAAGTAGCCCTAGGCACAGACTGTGGAAAAGCACTTTCATTGAGAGGGGTTGCCAAGCTTCTAAGAAATAACGAGTTTCCGAAATACCAGCAAATATTTTTTCACCCAATCTTGATGATACTTGGTGGTAATGATCAGTACAAAAATCCCACTTGGCTCACCAAATTTTCTTCTTCTAGGTTGAAGCGTTCGTCTACAGTAGCAGTTTTTATATTTAGGTTTCCCTCTGTTCTCTCATATATAGATAGATTAATTTGGAACTCTAAATCCAACATGGTTTGTAGTAGCTCTATGAAACTTGAAAAAATATAGGAGTTCTCAGATTTGTCTCTATGGTTTGTTTCCTCTTCAAATAGCCCTAGGCACAGACTGTGGAAAAGCACTTTCATTGAGATGGGTTGCCAAGCTTCTACGAAATAACGAGTTTCCGAAATACCAGCAAATATTTTTTCACCCAATCTTGATGATACTTGGTGGTAATGATCAGTACACAAATCCCACTTGGCTCACGAAATTTTCTTTTTTTGTTCGAAGCTTTCGTCGCCTGTAGCAGTTTTATATTTAGGTTTCCCTCTGTTCTCTCCTATATAGATAGATGAATTTGGAACTCTAAATTCAACATGGTTTGTAGTAGCTCTTTGAAACTTGACAAAATAAAGGAGTTCTCAGTTTTGTCTCTATGGTTTGTTTCCTCTTCAAGAAGCCCTAGGAACTGACTGTGGAAAAGCACTTTCATTGTGATGGGTTGCCAAGCTTCTAAGAAATTTCGAGTTTCCGAAATACCAGCAAATATTTTTTCACCCAAACTTGATGATACTTGGTGGTAATGATCAGTACACAAATCCCACTTGGCTCACAAAATTTTGTTCTTCTAGGATGAAGCATTCGTCTACAGTAGCAGTTTTTATATTTAGGTTTCCCTCTGTTCTCTACTATATAGATAGATGAATTTGGAACTCTAAATCCCACATGGTTTGTAGTAGCTCTCTGAAACTTGACAAAATAAAGGAGTCCTCAGTTTTGTCTCTATGATTTGTTTCCTCTTCAAGTAGCCCTAGGCACAGACTGTGGAAAAGCACTTTCATTGAGAGGGGTTGCCAAGCTTCTAAGAAATTACGAGTTTCCGAAATACCAGCAAATATTTTTTCACCCAATCTTGATGATACTTGGTGGTAATGATCAGTACACAAATCCCACTTGGCTCACCAAATTTTGTTCTTTAGGTTGAAGCGTTCGTCTACAGTAGCAGTTTTTATATTTAGGTTTCCCTCTGTTCTCTCCTATATATATAGATGAATTTGGAACTCTAAATCCAACATGGTTTGTAGTAGCTCTTTGAAACTTGACAAAATAAAGGAGTTCTCAGATTTGTCTCTATGGTTTGTTTCCTCTTCAAGTAGCCCTAGGCACAGACTGTGGAAAAGCATTTTCATTGAGAGGGGTTGCCAAGCTTCTAAGAAATAACGAGTTTCCGAAATACCAGCAAATATTTTTTTACCCAAACTTGATGATCCTTGGTGGTAATGATCAGTACACAAATCCCACTTGGCTCACGAAATTTTCTTTTTTTTGTTCGAAGCTTTCGTCTACTGTAGCAGTTTTATATTTAGGTTTCCCTCTGTTCTCTCCTATATAGATAGATGAATTTGGAACTCTAAATTCAACATGGTTTGTAGTAGCTCTTTGAAACTTGACAAAATAAAGGAGTTCTCAGTTTTGTCTCTATGGTTTTTTTCCTCTTCAAGTAGCCCTAGGAACTGACTGTCGAAAAGCATTTTCATTAAGATGGGTTGCCAAGCTTCTAAGAAATTTCGAGTTTCCGAAATACCAGCAAATATTTTTTCACCCAAACTTGATGATACTTGGTGGTAATGATCAGTACACAAATCCCACTTGGCTCACAAAATTTTGTTCTTCTAGGATGAAGCAATCGTCTACAGTAGCAGTTTTTATATTTAGGTTTCCCTCTGTTCTCTCCTATATACATAGATAAATTTGGAACTCTAAATCCCATATGGTTTGTAGTAGCTCTCTGAAACTTGACAAAATAAAGGAGTTCTCAGTTTTGTCTCTATGATTTGTTTCCTCTTCAAGTAGCCCTAGGAACAAACTGTGGAAAAGCACTTTCATTCAGAGGGGTTGCCAAGCTTCTAAGAAATTACGAGTTTCTGAAATACCAGAAAATATTTTTTAACCCAATCTTGATGATACTTGGTGGTAATGATCAGTACACAAATCCCACTTGGCTCACCAAATTTTGTTCTTCTAGGTTGAAGCGTTCGTCTACAGTAGCAGTTTTTATATTTAGGTTTCCCTCTGTTCTCTCCTATATAGATAGATGAATTTGGAATTCTAAGTCCAACATGGTTTGTAGTATCTCTTTGAAACTTCACAAAATAAAGGAGTTCTCAGATTTGTCTCTATGGTTTGTTTCCTCTTCAAGTAGCCCTAGGCACAGACTGTGGAAAAGCACTTTCATTGAGAGTAGTTGCCAAGCTTCTAAGAAATAACGAGTTTCCGAAATACCACCAAATATTTTTTCACCCAATCTTGATGATACTTGGTGGTAATGATCAGTACACAAATCCCACTTGGCTCACGAAATTTTGTTTTTCTAGTTCGAAGCTTTCGTCTACTGTAGCAGTTTTTATATTTAGGTTTACCTCTGTTCTCTCCTATATAGATAGATGAATTTGGACTCTAAATCCAACATGGTTTGTAGTAGCTCTTTGAAACTTGACAAAATAAAGGAGTTCTCAGATTTTGTCTCTATGGTTTGTTTCCTCTTCAAGTAGCCCTAGGCACAGACTGTGGAAAAGCATTTTCATTGAGATGGGTTGCCAAGCTTCTAAGAAATAACGAGTTTCCGAAATACAAGCAATTATTTTTTCACCCAATCTTGATGATACTTGGTGGTAATGATCAGTACACAAATCCCACTTGGCTCACCAAATTATGTTCTTCTAGGTTGAAGCGTTCTTCTACAGTA